>NC_060186.1:23285043-23287543 GCF_021184085.1 Oncorhynchus gorbuscha
AGAGAGAGAGAGAGGGGGGAGAAACACAGAGAGAGAGAGAGACATAGAGAGAGAGGGGGGGAAACAGAGAGAGAGAGAAAGAGAGGGGAAGAAACAGAGAGAGAGAGGGAACAGAGAGAGAGAGAGAGGAAGAGAGAGAGGGAGAGAGAGAAGAAACAGAGAGAGAGAGAGAGAGAGAGAGAGGGAAGAAACAGAGAGAGAGAGAGAGACAGAGATTGAGAGCGGGGGGAAGAAACAGAGAGAGAGAGAGAGGGAAGAGAGAGAGAGAGAGAGAGAGAGAGAGAGAGAGAGAGAGAGAGAGAGAGAGAGAGAGAGAGAGAGAGAGAGAGAGAGAGAGAGAGAGAGGGAAGAAACAGATAGAGATAGAGAGAGAGAGAGAGATTGAGAGAGGGGGGGGAAGAAACAGAGAGAAAGAGGGGAAAAACAGAGAGAGAGAGAGAGAGAGAGAGAGAGAGAGAGAGAGAGAGAGAGAGAGAGAGAGAGAGAGAGAGAGAGAGAGAGAGAGAGAGATAGAGAGAGAGAGAGAGAGAGAGAGGGGAACAGAGAGAGAGAGGGAAGAGAGAGAGGAGAGGGGGAAGAAACAGAGAGAGAGAGAGAGAGAGAGAGAGAGAGAGAGAGAGAGAGAGGGGGGGAAGAAACAGAGAGAGAGAGAGGGAAGAAACAGAGAGAGAGAGGGAAGAAACAGAGAGAGAGAGATAGGAGAGAGAGAGAGAGAGGGGGGAGAAACAGAGAGAGAGAGAGAGAGAGGGAAGAAACAGAGAGAGAGAGAGAGAGGGGAAGAAACAGAGAGAGAGAGAGGGGGGGAACAGAGAGAAAGAGGGGGAAGAAACAGAGAGAGAGAGGGGGAAACAGAGAAAGAGAGGGAGAGAGAGAGAGAGGGAAGAGAGAGAGAGAGAGGAAGAAAGAGAGAGGAAGAAACAGAGAGAGAGAGAGAGAGAGAGAGAGAGAGAGAGAGAGAGAGAGAGAGAGAGAGATTGAGAGAGGGGGGAAGAAACAGAGAGAAAGAGGGGGAAGAAACAGAGAGAGAGAGAGAGAGAGAGAGAGAGAGAGGAACAGAGAGAGAGAGAGGGAAGAGAGAGAGGGAGAGGGGGAAGAAACAGAGAGAGAGAGAGAGAGAGAGAGGGAAGAAACAGAGAGAGAGAGAGAGACAGAGATTGAGAGCGGGGGAAGAAACAGAGAGAGAGAGAGAGGGAAGAGAGAGGAGAGAGAGAGAGAGAGAGAGAGAGAGAGAGAGAGAGAGAGAGAGAGAGAGAGAGAGAGAGAGAGAGAGAGAGAGAGAGAGAGAGAGAGGGAAGAAACAGATAGAGATAGAGAGAGAGAGAGAGATTGAGAGAGGGGGGGGGAAGAAACAGAGAGAAAGAGGGGGAAGAAACAGAGAGAGAGAGAGAGAGAGAGAGAGAGAGAGAGAGAGAGAGAGAGAGAGAGAGAGAGAGAGAGAGAGAGAGAGAGAGAGAGAGAGAGAGAGAGAGAGAGAGAGAGAGAGATAGAGAGAGAACAGAGAGAGAGAGGAAAGAGAGAGAGAGAGAGAGGAGAGAGGAGGGAGAGGGGGAAGAAACAGAGAGAGAGAGAGAGAGAGAGAGAGGGAAGAAACAGAGAGAGAGAGAGGCGGAGAAACAGAGAGAGAGAGGGGGGAAGAAACACAGAGAGAGAGAGAGGGAGAAGAAACAGAGAGAGAGAGAGAGGGGGAAGAAACAGAGAGAACGAGGAGGAAGAAACAGAGAGCGAGAGGGGGAAGAAACAGAGAGAGAGAGAGAGAGAGAGAGAGAGAGAGAGAGAGAGAGAGAGAGAGAGAGAGAGAGAGAGAGAGAGAAAGAGAGAGAGAGAGGGGGAAGAAACAGAGAGAGAGAGAGAGGGGCGGGAGAAACAGAGAGAGAGAGAGGGAAGAAACAGAGAGAGAGAGAGAGAGAGATAGAGAGAGAGAGAGAGAGAGAGGGAACAGAGAGAGAGAGGGTGGGGGGAGGAACAGAGAGAGAGAGAGGGAAGAGAGAGAGAGAGAAATTACCGTACAACAGACCATGTATTCACCCTGCACACCCTAATTTACAACCAAATAAACCAAAACAAAGGCAAAGTCTTCTCATGCTTTGTTGATTTCAAAAAAGCCTTCGACTCAATCTGGCATGAGTGTCTGCTATACAAACTGATGGAAAGTGGTGTTGGGGGTAAAGCATATGACATTATAAAATCCATGTACACAAACAACAAGTGTGCGGTTAAAATTGGCAAAAAACAAGCCCCACCCTCTTCAACATATATATATCAACGAATTGGCGCGGGCACTAGAAAAGTCTGCAGCACCCGGCCTCCCCCTGCTAGAATCCGAAGTCAAATGTCTACTGTTTGCTGATGATCTGGTGCTTCTGTCACCAACCAAGGAGGGCCTACAGCAGCACCTAGATCTTATGCACAGATTCTGTCAGACCTGGGCCCTGACAGTAAATCTCAGTAAGACCAAGATAATGGTGTTCCAAAAAAGGTCCAGTCACCAGGACCACAAATT